>NC_053434.1:105764314-105794270 GCF_007990345.1 Gossypium hirsutum
CCATGGATTAGCTAGCAATTTGACATACATAACACCAAATATGATCATGATTAGCCATTCCAATGGCTAATCATTATCAAGCATTTTCATACCACTCAATAACCATATCATAAGACCATATATACAAAATGATTATAATGCTATACATGCCATACTCAAAATATACAAGCCATTATGCCAAGATGGTATACGGATAGTGTGAGCGAGCCTCCGACCGTTCCCGATTTCTGAGCTGTCTTGTCAAAACTACAAGGAATGAAAAGGAGGGAGTAAGCATAAATGCTTAATAAGTTCACATGCAAATAGCAAGTAGCATAACCATATAAGCAAACATAAAACATCATTTGCATAATCATCACCAAGACATTCATATCACATTTTCATTTATCATCTTACCATATTGTTGTTATATCGATTTTTCAACCCGAGGGTTAAGTACATACCTGTTCAAAGTACCCATTTCACAACACTTACCAATACGTCCCTTTCATCTTGAGTATTCCTCCATTTCAGTAGAACTTTACCCGTTGAACACATCGGAATATAATTCGGATACATGGAAAGTTTGCACATAAATGCCACATATGTAGCCAAGCTACCATGTAACCCGCCCATAAGTGAACTCGGACTCAACTCAACGAGTTCGGGCGTTCACATCCATTAGTGAACTCGGACTCAACTCAACGAGCTCGGATGCCTAGTTACATCTCTCGAACTCGGACTCAACTCAACGAGTTCGGACATTTGCATCCATAAGTGAACTCGGACTCAACTCAACGAGTTCGGATGCTCAACCATCGTAGTGACATGTCACTTGTATCCTAATCTATTCCTAAGGTTCAAACGGGCTTTTTTTCCCTCGATCTCACATTTGCCGTCTTCCATGGAATATCGGAACCGATACTTCGGTGATAGTTCATACTCATCAAGTAATTCACATAATTACATATTATTCAACAATAACCACAAAGCATAATATTTCATGATAATAATCAGCATCATATCATACAAACAACATTAAATTGCTTAAAATGACAATTATGTTACTACATTTACACATGAACTTACCTCGTATGCGAAAATGGCTACTTTTACCATTTCGTCCACAACTTGGTATTTTCCCCATTTTAGCCCGAATTTCAGTTTTCCTTGCTCTATCATTTAAAATATAGTCTAATTAGGACTCACATTATTCAAATTGACCCAAAATCATATTTTGGAAAAATTACAATTTTTCCCCTAAAGTTTTGCATATTTACACTTTTACCCCAAAGCTCGTAAATTAAACTTCAGCCTATTTTCTTATGTTTTATGACATGCTGATCATTTTCCCTTCTATGAAAACATCAAATTCTCACTCTAACATGTACTTATGACTATTAGGTATTTTTACCGATTAAGCCCTTTTGCTCGTTTTCACTTAAAACCGAGTAGCACAAGTTGTCTAACATAATTTAAAACCTCATATTCTATCATAAAACACCAAAATACACAAATTTCACCTATGGGTATTTTTCCAAATATAAACCCTAGGTTAAATTATTGCTTGCATAAGCTAAATCGAGCTACCGGGACTCTAAAAACGTAAAAATCATTAAAAACGGGGCTAGAACGGACTTACAATCGAGCTTGGAAGCTTGAAAAACCCTAGCCATGGTTTCTCCTTACTATATTCAGGCATGGGGTTGAAGATGAGCAAAATTGGCTTTTAATTTTGTATTTTAATTCATTTTACCCCTAAATGACCAAAATGCCCTTACTACTAAACTTTCCAAAAATTCCATCCATGTCCAATTTTTGTCCATAGACTTAGAAATTGGTAAAATTGCTATTTAAGACCTCCTAATTAATATTTCAAAACAATTTCATACTAGAAACTTCTAGAATACAAGTTTTACAAATTATTCGATTTAGTCCCTAATTTCAATTTAAGCACTTTATGCATAAAATTTCTTCATGAAATTTTCACACAATCATGCAATCATATCATAGACCTTAAAATAATCATAAAATAATTATTTCTATCTCAGATTTTGTGGTCACAAAACCACTATTCCGACTAGGCCCAAAATCAGGATATTACAAGTGAGAAGTTGGGTTTAAATAGAGCGAACAAGATAAGTCGGTGATCACTAGTTTTAGGAGGGATTATTTCATACCTGCTTAACCAAGGTTGGTGATTGTGGACTTTGATGCGTTCTCATAAACAGGTGTATATTCACGCCCTTATTTGTTAGCAGTCGGCAAAAGCTGAAAAGTTGGAATGGGCCGTATGGGCCCGTGGGCCTGCATGGGTAAACTTTACTGTTAAGTGGGGCGTAGATAGTGTATCACCTCAAATCCGACCTAGACGCTATGGCCAAAATCTGACATGTCACATTGAAGTGTTTGTCAAAAACCATGTTCTCATTGAAAACCCTTCTTGCTATTTAAAACCTCTGGCCATTTTAAAACTCGTGAAAACCTCAGTTTCCGTTGGTTTATTAAAAGTCATTCTCTTGTAAAATATTATTACCTTTAAAACTTTATTTGCTGCAGAACTTAGTTTAAAGTTTTTTGGAAACGTGATATTTTGAAAACCAGTTATTGTTTTGGAAAAGAAAACCTTGTTCTACTCCAGCAGTTATAAAACAATATATAAGATTCCAAATTTAGAACCAAAAATTAAAAGAGGCCTTGTTACAACTCAGTTCAAATATAAGTACTTGTAAATAGATAATTTAAAAGAAAATCAGAAACAATAGCAGTTGTGTGGCCACCTCCGAGTCCCTCGCAGCATCGGTCCTCCTGATGCTGGGGATTACCTGCACAGTTAATAAATGGGGTAAGTTTATAAAAACTCAGTGTGTAATCTCCTTCTAAACTAAAAAAGTTAGTAAACAAACAGAATTCAGAATCTATTTGGACCAGAGCCCATCACAGTAACAGAACAATGTGTGTAGGCCAAAGCCCAGTACAATTTCACTTGGGTCTCAGTCCTCACCAGAATCAATTGGGCCTAGCCCATTCTTAAAATCAGTAACAGTTGGGCCTAGCCCATTAATAGAATTAAGTGGGCCTAAGCTCAGTACAGAATCAGTATCAGATGGAGATATGCAGACAGACTCCCAGCCCAGGCCAACCAACACACTATGTGGGGATAAAATCGACCCACCCAGCCAACACACCAAGCTTAGCATCGGTTGCGGCACTAAGTCAACAAGACAGCTCAATGCTGGAGACAGGACGACATAATGTCGTAGATGGGATGGCTCAACGCCGTAGACAGGACGGCTAAAGGCCGTAAATATTGCAGCAACACTGCCAGTTAACAGAACGACTATAAGCCATAAGTATCACAGAAAGGCTAAAGCCTTATACAGAACGGCTACAAGCCGTACACTTCCTCCGTCCATAATAACCCAACCTCATGCAATATGTCATGTCATAAATATTACGTTCATACAAGTCATACTCGGCAAAATCATAAATGTAAATCATAGGCACATCAGTCATACGAAACATAAGGGCATAATCGTCATTCTACCATATAGGGGTATTACGGTCATTTTGCACTACAAGGGTATTTCGATAATTTTACAAACCGAGGTCTTAATAACCCAACAGAAGGTCCACTATTGCCTCTAGTGACAGAAGTAACCTAAACAGACATAACGGTGCAAATGGGCCTAAGACCCATTACTCGGCCCAAGTGGGCCCACACCCTCGTGTGGCCCATTTAGCCCAAATTTAGATATGGCTATGTGACCTACATAGCCTAGTCCAATAATTATCACAAGTTACAAATTCAACCCGTATGGGGCCCACCAGCCTATTGGGCCCACACGACCCATCTAGGCCCAACGTGGTCCTAAACTACCTAAGTCGTGTGCGCTATGAAAAGTCTATCTACGTCTCATTTAACAGTGAAGTTTACACAAATGGGCCCATAGGCCCGTCAGGCCCAGAACAGCTCTAGCACACGAGAATGCTTGTGGTAGCCTCTACAGTCTATCGCCCATGATTTGTGGGCTCAATTCGCCACTCGTGCATTCGCACGCTCATGAGGCCCCAAATGCTAGGTTTCGGCTTTTCAGCTTTTTTCTAATTCCAACAAAGAAGGGCGTGAGTACACACCTGTTTATGAGAACACACCGAAGTCCATGATCACTAACCTTGGCACATCCTGCATTGAGTCTTAATCACTTTTTCCCTCACCAACTCATCTGGTTCACTCTATTTAAAGCTAGTTTCTCACCAATTTCCATGTTAGCTTCCCGATGTGGGATTACTTTCAACCATTATGAAAATTCCTTATTTTTATATGACTACTTCAACCACAGAGTTCCAGTCTAACTCCACCTCCTACACAGCTCAAACAGCAAAATAAATACCTTATTGCGTATTCCAAGACTTGAACCTTAGACCTCACAGTTACACAACACACCACCTTGCCACTACACCACAAGGCTCTTTGTGTCACCATTTTAGCCTCAAATAATTATAAGGTCTATAGGCCAAAGTCCAGATTCCTTTAAAAGAAAAACCAAAATAAATTACAAGAGCCAAGACTTGAACCTAGGCTCCCTTGCAACCTTAATGACGCCACAACCACTAGACCACATGCTTCTTTATGTCATTTATTTACCACAATAATTTAAAAGGCATTCATCCAAGCACCCAGGGTTTTATTCCTTTAAAACCAAAATTTTTACTAAAGCCCAAGTTTGAACCCAAGACTTCTCCAACACTCTCAAGGCCATTAACCACCAAAGCAGACATTTTATTGTGTCATTTCCCTGCACAATTAAATACATATATACAACCTCCTTACGGACCCATACTCAAGGCCCAATACTTCTAGGCCCAAATTTGGGGCGTTACAGATGGACTTGTCATGTCGCGCACACAATTTAGGTAGTTCTGGGACACATTGGGCCTAGATGAGCCGTGTGGGCCCAATGGGCTCGTGGGCCCCACACAGATTAAATCTAAAATTTGTGATAATTATTGGATTGGGCTATGTAGGTCACATAGCCGTATCTAAATTTGGGCTAAATGGGCCACATGAGGGTGTAGCCCCACTTGGACCGAGTAATGGGCCTTGGCCCATTCGTACCGTTATGTTTGTTTAGGTTACTTAAGTCGCTCGAGGTGACAGTGGACCTTCTATTGGGTCGTTAAGACCCTAGTTTGTAAAATCACTAAAATACCCTTGTAGTGTAAAATGTCCGTAATACCCTATATGGTAGAATGACGATTATGCCCTTATGTTCTGTATAATTAATGTGGTTATGATTTACATATATGATTATACTGAGCATGACATTGTATGCACGTAATATTTATGACATGACATATTGCATGGGGTTGGGTTATTATGGATGAAGGAAGTGTATGACCTGTAACCGTTCTGTACAAGGCTTTCAGCATTTCTGTGACACTTATGGCTTATAGCCGTTCTGTTACCTGGTAACGTGGTTGTGATATTTACGATCTTTAGTCTTTCTATCTACGGCGTTGAGCTGTTTTGTTGACTTAGTGTCGCAACCAGTGCTAAGCTTGGTGTGTTGGCTAGGTGGGTTGATTTTATCCCCACATGGTGTGTTGGTTGGTACGGGTGGTGCATTGGTTGGACTGGGCTGGGAATCTATCTGCATATCTGCATCTGATACTAATTCTGTATTGGGCTTAGGCCAGCCTGATACTATTTCTATGATGGGCTCAGGCCCAGTCTATTTCTGCATATCGTATATTTGAGTATTTGTATTTTTAAGGGATTACACACTGATTTTTCGCAAACTTACCCTTTCTGTCTAACTGTGCAGGTAATACCCAGACTTAGACGATTTGGAGCCACGAGGGACTCGGAGGTGGCCACACGTTGCAGTGGATCTGCAACTTGACTTTATTTATTTTAAACTTCATATTGGGTTTTGGGTTATGTAATAAGGCCATAGTGGGTTTCAGTTTTAAGTGGGCTTTTGATTTCTTGTATTAAACTGCTAGTCTAGGAAAACTTGAGTTTCAAAATATTCACGGTTTTCAAAATACTTCCGCGATTTAAATTGAATTAATAATCCAAAGGAAAATATTTTGGCAAACGTTTGTAACGAGATGACTTGCTAACCCCATATAAAATATTTTAATTTTAGTAATAAACTTTAAACTGTAACTCAATTCTTGAACGACACTTTGATGCAACACACCAGATTCGACCATAACGTCTAGGCTGGGTTTGGGGTGTTACAAAGAAAGTGAGGAACCTGAGGACCCTGATAAAAAAGACAATCCCATGATGCTATCATTTGAAGTCCTTGATAAGGTAGAATCAGTGGAGCTAGAAGCTGAACCTGATGCTGAAACTTCAATATTTAGAGCTCAACCGCCTAGCCCAGACCTTTGAGATAAGCTATCAAAATTGATGGACTTAATGCAACATATGCAATAGCAGCAACAAGCCTACTGGAGATAGTAAAAAATAACGGATGACTCGATGAGAAATGCTTTTAAGAAAATATACAATGACTTGTTTATTTTTGTGCCTGAGTTCCCAGATTTCATATTTGAACCATGGAGTCCATTATCAAAGAAGGAGTGAAGCGATTCATGCAAAGGCAATAATGATGGAGCAAAAGATGAGTCCAATTCGAAAGGATCTGTAAATAAATAAAAGGGAGGGATCTTGACTTTACTTTATTTTTGTTTGTAGATTATTTGAAGGATTAAGTTTAATTAGGATTTTTTTTGCATAATAAAACAAGAGATGGAAATTATGAGTAAATATGAACAAGTTACAAAATATAAAGTGTGGCAATATATATATACATGTCTAGGATTGGATTCAGAGAGAGCTTGGTACTTAAGCAATCAAATTAACTCACCTCCTCTTTTCTGGAATCCTACCTGGTGTATAATATTTATTCACTTTAGATAATGAGGACATTGTTCATTTTAAGTTGGGGGGACCGAAATTTCCACTCAGAATAAAAATTTTCTTTTAATTATTATTAGGATATATTTTGTTCAAAAATTTGAATTTTGTTAAGTATGCTAAACTTGAGTATGAATAAAGTTCTATTATTTCAATAAATTATTATGTTAGCTTAATAATAACATGAATGTATTTTTAATTAAACATGCAAATTCGTACCATAAAATTTTTAGTTCTTTAGGAAAGTTAGGTATGCATGAAAGTTTAAGTCTTTAGAATTGACTTAGTAGTTTCTTGAGGCGAAATCCTAGGGAGCATGGAACATTGGAAATGATTTAGACAACTACTATTTGGACCGTTTGAGCCTTTCAAGCCCACCATAGTAAATTTTATCCTTTGAAACCTAACTTTGAGACTATATGGCCTAATTCTATTTTGACCCTTGCAATATTTAGCCATTACTTTCCGCTTAATGATCTTAAAATTGTCCCAAACACTAGACTCAGTACTATTCAAAATGCTCTTCAAAAATAGGTTTGGGGGAGTTGAAAAGAAGTATCAAATGCTCGAGAATTTCAGTACACAAAGTAAGTGCTCGTGTTATTTAAAAAAAAAGAAAAAAAGGGAGCACATGTATTTGAAAGAGATGTACAAAAGAACATATGAAAGTCAAGTTGGTGTATCGAAGGTAAAAATTTCGAAGGTTCGATTGATGCTGAGTCTAGGGTTTTAAGTCAAAATTTATCCATCTTTCACCTACCCTTAGCCTATCCATGTTACAACCTTGATAAAGACCTATTGATTCAAAATCCTAATGCTACCTACATTAGTGGAGAGGAATTGCTATGATCAACATATGAAGACATAAGTTAAGCTTAATGATTGCAGCTTAGTCTTGAATAAAGGAATAAAAATGAAATTGATAAGGGTTAACATGTCTTTTTTACAAAAGCATTTAGTCTAAAATTTGCTATTATAATAAGTTGTTGAATCTAATCTGAACGTTATACTTAAGTAGCATAACAATCATATTTCTTGTTTTTGAGCATGAGTATATCAAATTCATAATTTTAGGGAGAATGTTGTTCTGAAGGAGCTTTTCAAAAGTGTTTCCAATAAATTATTTTCAAAATTTGTGCATTACTCGGGACGACCAATGAATTAAGTTGGGGGTGTGGAAACACAAAAATTTATTTACTTTTTCATACCCATTTCTACTTAAATTCGTACAAATTTGGTTAAATTATTGTTGAAAAATAATTAAATATTATAAAATAATTAAATTGTGTTAAAAATATGAACATGGTGAATTTTAGTTAATTTTATACTTAATTTTGATTAATTTTGACTATTTTCGACAGATTCGCGTAAAGGGCGAAAATTGGCTCGGCTGACACAACTGAAAGCACAAAACCGAAGCAATTTGAAGTATCGAGGCACATTAATTTCCAGCCTAAGGCGGCCCAAAAATGTGTATTAATTCATAATTTAATTAATTTTAATTTATTCCCTATTTAATTTGGGTTAAATAAATTATTTTTAATTAATTATGAAGAAAGGGTCCAGTTGAACTGCACTGGTCTAACCAAATTGAGTGAACCGAACCAGCCACTAATTGGGAAGTCCAAAACCGTCCATATGCTGACCCAAATCGGTATTTTATCTGATTAAATATGCTTGCAAAAAGGCCCTTGAAAGACTTCCAAATAGCATTCAAACCCCACCTGTAATTGTGCCTTTGTATATTTTCCCCAGGCTATTTTTAGCAAAGTTGAATGTCTCAACTTTTGCCAAGTAGATGGCTGGCCATAGGGGGGCTCTTTGGCTGCTGGAATTTTCTATTTTTAGCAGCCACAATCAGCTATAAAAGCCACCCCTTGCTGATCATTCAAACCATCCCTCAATCCCACAACATTCTCTCATTCTCTCTTCTCCTCTCTCATTCTTCTCTTTACTTTTTTTCATCCCATTTCCCTTTTTGTTCAAGTGCCGATTTTTTCTCTTGGGAAAGAGGCTCTCATCAGCCATTTTAGAGTGGAAATTAGGTGTTCATAAGCTACCTTGATAGCCGAGGGCAACGAAGAATGAAGAACGGAGCAACTAGTTAAGCCACGAAGAAACACCAGATTTGCGTCTTGTTCCCTATCTCTTTAATTTTTGTTGTTGTTTTGCATGTTTATGAATATTTATGCTATTGAAATGGTTATTTTAATCAATTTAGCTTAAATTAAGTTTGTGTTGGGTTGATTATATTCTGCCTGCTTAAATTGTTAAAATGATGTTTATGCTGTTATAGGCCTCGGTAAATTGCTTGGTTAAGTAAAATCATGCCCAAGTTATTTTTGCAATATAATTGTTAAATAACTAATGAATTAATTATTAAATCTTTTTGAAATTATAATTAATAGACACAATGCTTAATCAGTGCATGTCTATTCTTCTAAGGTAGCTGAAGTTTAAATTAGCATTGTATTCGGTGAGACATATGCCTTGCATAACTTGTAAGATTTGTGTGATTAAACTGTTTCAAGGTAGATATACCCTGTTACCTCAATTAATCTTTTATATGCTTGTGAATATTAATTAACCGCTTTGATTGACATTGAAAAATGATCAAGAGATTGATTAATTTAATAAGTATGTATGAGCATTAGTTAGCAAATTATTGAGTTGCCGTTAATTCATTCGTAGCAATATAAACATAAGTTTAATAATTCTAAGTTAAAGAAATGTAATTAATCCAACACAAATATGTTATCTTGATTAAATCATATGTGAAATCGTGCATTAGAACTCCTTTGTTTTATTTTAATTATTTACTTAGTTTTTAAATAGTTTTTGACCATATTTTAAATCCAAGTTATTTTTACCTCACCAAAGTGTTTTAAAATTAATTTCATAAATAATTCTTTTTACAGTCCCTGTAGGTACGACAACTCGACATTTACTTGTCACTTTATTACTTGTTGCGATTGTGTACACTTGCACATTTTCTGTCGTTCCAAGCACCTGCCAAAGCTTATGTTATTCGTGCACAAGAAGAGACATCATCGCCAGATGTTATTGCCGGTACTTTTTCTATTTTTGATACTAATATAGTTGCGTTGATAGATCCTAGAGCAACTTATTTATGTATTTGTATGAATTTAGTATTTAAAAAGAGTTTGCATGTTGAGTCCATAGAGTTTGTAATTAAAGTATCGAACCCATTAGGCAAGTCTGTTTTAGTTGATAAAATTTGTAAGAATTGTCCTCTGATGATCTGGGGTTACTGTTTTCGGGTTGACTTGATGCTTCTACTGATTCTGGGTATGGACTAGCTGACTATGCACGATGTAGTTGTGAATTGTAGACAAAAGACTATTGAATTGAAATGTCAAAATGGTGAGGTTCTTCGGATTGAGTCTAATGATTCAAGTGAATTACCAGATGTGATATCATCTATTTTAGCTCAGAAATACTTGAAAAAGGGCTATGATGAATATCTTGCTTACGTATTGGATACGAAAGTGTCAGAATCAAAGATTGAATCTATACCTATTGTTTGTGAGTTTTCGGATGTATTTTCAGAAGAATTATCGGGTTTGCCTCTGATCAGAGAAGTTGAATTTGGAATAGAGTTAGTACCCGAAACAACACTGATATCAATAGCTCCATATAGAATGGCTTCAATAAAATTAAAAGAGTTGAAAGCTCAGTTGCAAGAATTGACAGACAGAGGTTTTGTACAACCGAGTTATTCTCCCTAGGGTGCACTAGTATTGTTCGTGAAAAAGAAAGATGGCACGATGCGAATGTGTAACGCCCTAATTTTTGGGAATTCTGTGAATGTTGGCAAAATTTAAAATTTCTGTGTTCTGTCTGTTTGGCATAGATTTAATTATGTTAGTGGGCCTCTAGAAGGCCCAAGCTTAAGTTAAAACTCGGTAACTTTAGTTAATTTTAGTTCCATAAGAAAAGGGGTTCTGGTTAACTGGGCTTTTAAGTATTAATTGGGTAAATAAAACACAAGGAAGCAAATGGCAGAGTGGCATGTGACGCCACTAGGAAAGCTATAACAGTGGCGTGTGGATGCTAGGGAGAACCAAGGTTCAAGTCACAATGGGAGCATATTAAGGGAATTATTTTTATGTTTAGAAAGGGTAGGTAATGGAACTCAAGTAAAAGACTGTCAGGAGGAGTTTGAGTTGCTCAGGGGATTGAGTAAGGAGGGGATAAGGGGAGAAAATCAAGGAATCTGAGAATGAAGTAGGAGTTGGCCGTATAGTGGACTCTGCAAGTGCACATTCGGCTAGGGCACCTTATGTTGGGAATTTCGGCATTTGGTCTAGGGCTGCCGAATTCTTTTGTATTTCGGGACTAGGTTATTTAGTTTGTTCTGCCGAAAATTAGGGTTCTTTTCTCTTCCCTTTTATTTTTGCTAAAAATCGAAGACTACACCTGTGCCGACTTCTCAACCACAAAACTGAATTCTCTGCTCATCTCTTCTTTTGCTCATCTTTTCTTTTTCTTTTAGCCAAACCTAGAAACCCCTCACTGTGTCGTTTTCTCCATAATCGAATACTACCTCTTTTCTCATCCTTCTCCTTCTTCTATCTTATCTTTTCCTCATAATCGAACTCATACCCTTCCTTCTCTATTGCATCCATTATTGTTACCATCTCCCATATTCTCCAAGAGCCGAATCTTGTGGTAGCCGAACTTCTCTTCTCTTACTTACTTATAAAAACTGAAATCTATAAACCTGCGATGGAGGAAGCCGAAACTTAGGTTGTTGGAATCTGTTTCTTCTCATGAGTATGGTAGATTGGGGTTAGGATCGTGGATAGGCGCACTCTTTTAAGCTGAACAACGATAGGTAAGTTGTTGAAGTAATTTGCGTTAACCTACAATGAAATTATCTTTTAAACCACTAAGTAAGTTATTCTAAATCAACAAATATAAAAATATTTTGAACGCTTCGATGTGGCATGTCGAATCTGGAAATAACGTTTGGGCCGGGTTTGGGGTGTTACATTTAGTAGTATCAGAGCCAAGTTGCAACAACTCGACTGTGGAATGGGTTTACAAAAACAAAGATTTTCGAAAACAAAAATTTTATAAAAAAACTCGATTTTTAAAATTTAGATCTTTAGTAGGTGGCATTCCGAATCTCTGGCCCAAGCCTGTAAGTATTACTCTGAACTTTTCTGAATATTTTCCTGAATTATCTGTCTGTACTGAAATCCTACTAGGATAGGATGATACTAAAGGCATAGGAAAATTTGATAAGAGACTGAAACTGTAGCTAGACTTCGATTCTGTGAAAACAAACTTTGAATTACTGTTTGATTCATAAAACATTTGTAATAAACACTGGAATATTGAATTAATGCATAAGAATTCGTAATCAGATAATACGATATGAGTACAAGAGCTGCTCGTGGAAGAGGCCGTGGACGGGGCCAAGAAAGTGCTCGAGCGAGATCTTCGTCTTCAGGACATATGCCAGTGGCGGATGCACTGGTACCACCGGTAACAGAGGTGGAGTCTCATGACCGAGGTGCCGGGGATGATGCCCTGTCACAGGCAATGCTTCGTGTTCTGGAAAGGGTTGCCGGGGTAAGTACGGGCAACAAAATTTGGGGATCTATTTCTGAACGACTTCGGGCTAACGGAGCGGAGATCTTTAAGGGCGTGCCTGCTGTAGCCCTGAATGTGGCGAAATATTGGTTAGAGGCCACAGAACGGATTATGGACGACTTGGACTGCTCGGTGGAGTAGAAACTGAAGGGAGCCGTATCGTTGCTGCGGGACAAGGCCTATCAATGGTGGCTCACTATGAGAGAAGGGACCCCAGCTGATAGGGTAACTTGGGAAGTGTTTAAGACGGCCTTTAAAGGGAAGTATGTTGGGACGAGTTATGTGGATGCCATGCCTGTAGAAAGGAATTCTTGAATCTGGTGGAATGAGGTAAAACAGTTGCTGAGTACGAGGCCAAGTTTCTGAGGCTGAGCTGGTATGCTGTGGGCATAGTCGCTACGAAATATGAGCAAAGTGTGCGCTTCGAGGATGGTCTTAGAGATGACGTTAGGGTGTTGATTGCTCCGCAGAGGGAGTGGGACTTTGCGGTATTGGTGGAGAAGGCAAAGATAGCTGAGGAGGTTAAGCATGCTGAAAAATAGAATCGGAAGAGGGATCGAAACCATTTTCGGAGGGATTCAGGACCCTCAGGTGGTGCTAATAGGAATGTTAAGAGAGCAAGAGCGGAAAAACTAGTTCGAGCAGTGCCGATGAATGTTGTTAGACCGCCAATCTGTGGAGACTGTGGTAAGGTACATTTGGGCGAGTGTAGGAAACATTCCAGTGCTTGTTTCCGATGCGGATCTATGGAGCAGAAAGTTAAAGACTGTCCTCAGAGAGCTGATCAAGCTCAAGTTGCTGTGCAGAGGGTTGCTCAACCCATGAGAGGTGGACCACAACCACTGAGAGGACGTGGACAAGGTAGGGGAAGAAATGGAAGTGGTCGAGGTCGAGGGGCACCTGGCAGGGGTGCTGAAAATACTGAAGCTCGACAACCAGCGTTGGTGTATGTAGCTCGTCATCGAGAGGAGGGCGACGCACCTGACGTCATAACTGGTACATTTTTGGTTTCTAGCATGCCGTATACTACTTTGGTGGATATTGGGTCTAATCATTCCTATGTTGCATGTGCCATATTTGGGTCGTTGGGTGTGCACTCTGAGAAGATTGTGAGTGGGGTATCTATCCTAAGTCCTTTGGGTCACTCGGTTAGGGTAGACAAACTGTATAGGGATGTACCCTTAGAAACTCAAGGTAGGACTTTCCCTGGAGATCTGATGGAGTTACCGTTTGGAGAGTTCGATCTCATTCTTTGAATGGATTGGTTTGTTAAGCATAAGGCGACTTTGGATTGTGCTGCTAAACGAATGGTGTTAAGGACCACAAAGGACGAGGAGGTTATGGTGATAGGTGAGCGAAGGGATTATTTTTCCAATGTGGTGTCGGCATTAAGAGCCGAAAAGTGGATTCGGAAAGGTTGTGAGTCCTATTTGGCATTTGTAAGTCAGTTAGAAGAGGAGGGACTGACAGTGGATAAGGTTAAGACCGTACAAGAGTTCCAAGATGTTTTTCCGAAGGAGCTTCCAAGATTGCCTCCGAACGGAGAAGTTGAGTTTGGAATTGACATGTTGCCTGGAACGGCGCCCGTGTCCATCGCACCGTATAGGATGGCACCGAAGGAGTTAGTGGAGTTAAAGGCAGAAATTCAAGAGTTGTTGGATAGGGGCTTCATTAGGCCAGGTGTGTGTCCATAAGGAGCACCGGTGCTATTCGTGAAAAAAAGGATGGTACGATACGTATGTGCATTAATTATCGCCAGTTGAACAAACTGACGATTAAGAATAAGTATCCACTGCCAAGGATTGATGATCTGTTTGACCAGCTTAGAGGAGCTTCTGTATTTTCGAAGATCGACCTTCGATCTGGATATCATCAGTTAAGGGTCAAGGAGACATATATCCATAAGACGACATTCAGGACTCGGTATGGTCATTACGAGTTTCTGGTTATGCCATTTGGAATGACTAACGCTCCTGCAGCGTTTATGGATCTGATGAATCGTGTGTTCCAACCATTTTTGGATCAGTTCGTAGTAGTCTTTATTGACGATATCCTAGTATGTTCTGAAACGGAAGCGAAGCATGATGAGCATCTCCATATAGTGCTGCAAGTATTAAGGGAGAAGGAACTTTATGCGAAGTTCAGCAAGTGTGAATTTTGGTTGAGAGAGGTAACCTTCTTAGGTCATGTGGTCTCTGCTAAGGGGATTAAGGTGGACCCTCAGAAAATTGAAGCGATTTTGGAGTGGAAGCCGCCTAGGTCAGTGTCAAAAATACGAAGTTTCCTAGGATTGGCAGGGTACTACAGAAGGTTTGTGGAAGGTTTTTCTGTGATGGCAGCACCTCTGACAAAACTCATAAGAAAAAGAGTACCGTTTGTATTGACTGAGAAGCAGCAGGAAGCTTTTGAGAAGTTGAAGAAAGTTCTGACTGAAGCGCCTGTGTTAATTCAGCCGGAGTCTGGGAAGGATTTTACAGTGTATAGTGACGCATCACATGTAGGATTGGGCTGCGTGTTAATGCAAGAGGGTAAGGTGGTTGCATATGCATCACAACAGCTTAAGCCTCACGAGGGGAACTATCCTACTCATGATTTGGAGTTGGCGGCAATGATATTTGCACTTAAGATTTGGAGACATTACTTGTACGGAGAGAGGTGTATTATATTCACAGACCATAAGAGTCTTAAGTATTTGTTGACTCAGAAGGAGTTGAACCTTAGGCAAAGGAGATGGATTGAGTTGCTTAAGGATTATGACTGTTCGATCGAGTATCACCTAGGCAAGGCTAATATGGTAGCCGAAGCTCTAAGTCGTAGAACTGTATCTGCTCTGAGAGCAATGTTTGCTCGTCTGAGTCTGTGTGATGATGGAAGTCTGTTGGCTGAGTTGTAAGTGAGGCCAACCTGGGTGGATCAGATTAAGGAAAAACAATTGAACGATGAGTCTTTGGTCGCTCGTTTTCAACAAGTTAAGGAAGGGGAAACTTCTGAGTTTGGGTTAAATGGCGATAGAGTTCTGTGCTTCCGAGGAAGAATTTATGTTCCGAAGGACTCTGATTTAAGGCAGACAATATTGAAGGAAGCTCATGGGGGACTTTGTGCCATAAATCCTGGAGGGAACAAGTTATATCATGACTTGCGAGAATTGTACTGGTGGCCTGGACTTAAACGAGAAGTAACGGAGTTTGTAGGGAAATGTCTGACATACCAGCAAGTGAAAGCTGAGCACCAATTACATTCTGGACTGTTGCAGCCAGTGAAGATACTAATTTGGAAGTGGGAGAGGGTAACCATGGACTTTGTAAGTGGGCTGCCTTTGACACCATCGAAGAAAGACTCGGTGTGGGTGATTGTGGATAGGTTGACCAAATCAGCCCATTTCATACCGGTACATACTGACTTTTCACTTCAAAAGTTAGCCAAGTTGTATGTGGCGGAGATTGTGCGACTTCATGGAGTCCCAGTTTCGATTATCTATGACAGGGACCCTAGATTCACATCTCAATTTTGGCAAAAGTTGCATGAGGTGTTGGGGACGCGATTGAACTTTAGTACGACTTTCCATCCCCAAATTGATGGTCAGCCGGAAAGGGTTATTCAGATTCTAGAGGACATGTTGAGGGGATGCGTGATTAACGTTCGAGGTAGTTGGAAGGATTACTTACCGTTGGCAGAATTTGCATACAATAACAGTTACCAGGCGAGTATTCGAATGGCACCGTACGAAGCACTGTATGGACGAAGGTGTCGTACACCTAGTTGTTGGACTGAGCTAGGAGAGCGACAAGTTCTTGGACCAGAGTTGGTAGCTGATACTGAGGATAAGGTCAGAATAATTAAGGATCGGCTAAAAGAAGCATATGATAGGAAAAAGTCGTATGCAGATTTGAAGCGTAAGGAGATTGAGTACTCAGTAGGTGATATGGTCTTTTTAAAGGTTTCTCCTTGGAAGAAGATATTAAGGTTTGGTAAGAAGGGCAAGTTGAGTCCGCGGTTCATTGGGCCTTATTGGGTTTTGAAGCGAGTAGGCCCAGTAGCTTATCAATTGGAATTGCTTCCAAAGTTAGACAGGATTCACAATGTTTTTCACATCTCCATGTTAAGGCATTATCGTTCTGACCCTGCTCATGTCGTGCCAGTTACAGAAGTTGAAGTTCAGACTGATTTGACCTTTGAGGAGGAGCCTGTGCAAATATTGGCTTGAGATGTTAAGGTTCTTAGAAGGAAATCTGTCCCATTAGTGAAAGTGCTTTGGCGTAATCATGGCAGAGAGGAAGCTATTTGGGAGCCAGAAGAGGCGATGCAACAGCATTACCCTTATATGTTTAGATCAGGTAAATTTCGAGGACGAAATTTCTTTAAGGAAGGTAGAGTTGTAACGCCCCAATTTTTGGGAATTCTGTGAATGTTGGCAAAATTTAAAATTTCTATGTTCTGTCTGTTTAGCGTAGGTTTAATTATGTTAGTGGGCCTCTAGAAGGCCCAAGCTTAAGTTAAAACTTGGTAACTTTAGTTAATTTTGGTTCCATAAGAAAAGGGGGTTTTGGTTAACTGGGCTTTTAAGTATTAATTGGGTAAAATAAAACACAAGGAAGCAGGTGGCAAAGTGGCATGTGATGCCACTGGGAAGGCTATAAAAGTGGCGTGTGGATGCTAGGGAGAACCAAGGTTCAAGCCACAATGGGAGCATATTAAGGGAATTATTTTTATGTTTAGAAAGGGTAGGTAATGGAAATCAAGTAAAAGACTTTCAAGAGGAGTTTAAGTTGCTCAGGGGATTGAGTAAGGAGGGGATAAGAGGAGAAAATCAAGGAATCTGAGTAAGAAGTAGGAGTTGGCCGTATAGGGGACTCTGCAAGTGCACATTTAGCTAGGGCACCTTATGTTGGGAATTTCGGCATTTGGTCTAGGGCTGCCGAATTCTTTTGTATTTCGAGACTAGGTTATTTAGTTTGTTTTGCCGAAAATTAGGGTTATCTTCTCTTCCCTTTTATTTTTGCTAAAAATCGAAGACTACACCTGTGCCGACTTCTCAACCACAAAACTAAATTCTCTGCTCATCTCTTCTTCTGCTTATCTTTTCTTTTTCTTTTAGCCGAACCTAGAAACCCCTCACTGTGCCGTTTTCTCCATAGCCGAATACTACCTCTTTTCTCATCCTTCTCCTTCTTCTATCTTCTCTTTTCCTCATAATCGAACTCATACCCTTCCTTCTCTGTCGCATCCATTATTGTTACCATCTCCCATATTCTCCAAGAGCCAAATCTTGTGGTAGTCGAACTTTTCTTCTCTTACTTATAAAAAACGAAATCTATAAACCTGTGGTGGAGGAAGCCGAAACTTGGGTTGTTGGAATCTGTTTCTTCTCACGAGTACGGTAGATCGGGGTTAGGATCATGGATAGGCGTACTCTTTTAAGCCAAACAACGATAGGTAAGTTGTTGAAGTAATTTGCCTTAATCATACATGTTTTAAGAAAAAGCTGTAACCCTTAAGGGGGGTGGCTAACGTTTGGACTAAGTGCTTTATGCCTCTTTCTTTTTGAATGTGTAAGCATTAGTGTGGACAAGAGAGCGTGCAGCGAAGGACTTGAAGACTATCCGGTTGGATCCTTGGATCTAATCCATATTTCGGCAAGAAGGTAAGAGCAATAGGGTTTTAGGCTTGGTTGGCTGAATATGGTAAGGGGTTAATGCATAGTCATTTTTGATAGTTAGATTCACGTAATAGTAATCCAATTGTAGGCAGTTCGTGTGTAGATCTTGTTAGCATATCATCGCAAATAGGTGTGTAACTGATACCCTCTTATAGACTATATCGGCAAAAGCCAAAAAGCTGGTATTTTGAGAACTTGTGAGTGTGCGAATGCTCGTGAGATTAATAGGTTGATGTATATGGTAAATTAAAGTGATAATATTGCAAAGTGCACGATTCCGTGCATTTCGATGTTTTTGGGCTTAATGGGCCAAAATCGGGATAGTGGGCCAACGGGCCCAATTTGTTAAGAAAATGCGGTAAGTGTTTCTGGTCGTACATAAATGGCTATGTTATGATGAATACTTTAAGAATAGTTAAATTACTTGAATACCCCTATGTATGGAAAAATTACTGTTACACCCCTAGGTTCAAAATTACCATTATATCCCTCGGGTTACTTTTGACTGAAAAGCATGATGATTTGATTCCGCTTAATTATTTTTTGATGGTTTTAATAAGTTTTATTAAGGTAGGTATTACTTATATTTAACTGTTGAAATTGGATAGCTTTAGGGCGCGTTTTAAAAAAAAACAGTAATTGATTTCAAAATAACACGACAACAAGTAAAGCTTTCGCAATGAAAATATTTTCCAAAATTAATCACTTTTCCAAAAAAAGACTTAATCAAATTGGTTTCCTGGAAATATACATGACGTTAAGGTGTGGCAATGGCGGTGTGCATGTCTAGGATTGGATCTGAAGGGAGCTTGGTACTTAAGCAGTCTGATGGAGTCACCTCATCTTTCCCGGTTTCCTACTTGGTGCACAGCTTCCATTCACTTTAACCTACAATGAAATTATCTTTTAAACCACTAAGTAAGTTCTTCTAAATCAACAAATATAAAAATGTTTTGAACGCTTTGATATGGCATGTCAGATCCGACCATAATGTCTGGGCCGGGTTTGGGGTGTTACAGAATGTTTGTCGATTATAGACAATTGAATAAAGTGACTACAAAGAACAAATACCCTTTACCGCGGATTGACGATTTATTTGATCAGTTTAAAGGGGTAGCAGTATTTTCAAAGATTGATTTGAGATCAGGTTATTATTAGTTGCGAGTTAAAGAGTCGGATGTATCGAAAACTGCGTTCAGAATAAGGTATGGACATTATGAATTCCTTGTCATGACTTTCAGTTTAACTAATGCTCCTGCCATTTTTAAGGACTTGACGAATCGAATATCCAGACCGTATTTAGACATATTTTTTATTGTATTTATTGATGATATTTTGATCTATTCAGGAGATGAATCTAAGCATACCGAGCACTTGAGAATTGTGTTACAAGCTCTATGTGATAAAGAATTATTTACAAAGTTCAGTACATGTGAGTTTTGGCTCAAAGAGGTTGGATTTTTGGGTCACATTGTTTCAGTCGATGGTATTACAGTTGATCCGAGCAAGATTTTTGCTATTGTTGATTTGAGATCTCTTAGAAATGTATCTGAAGTTCATAGTTTTCTAGGCTTAGCAGGCTATTATCGAAGATTCGTGAAAGGATTCTCAATGGTTGCAACACCGTTGACACGACTGCTACAAAAAGATGTAAAGTTTGAATAGTCAGAAAAATGTCAGTAGAGTTTCAAACAGTTGAAAGCACTGTTAACAGAAGCACCAGTTTTGGTTCAACCTAAATTGGGTAAAGAGTTCGTGATCTATATTGATGCATTGTTAAACGGATTGGGATTTGTTTTAATGCAAGAAGGAAAGGTTATAGCTTATGTTTCTCAATAGTTGAAACCATACGAAAAGAACTATCCAACGCATGATTTAGAGTCGATTGCAATTGTGTTCGCATTGAAGATTTGGAAACACTACTTATACGGTGAAAAATGTCACATTTATACGAATCATTAAAACTTAAAATATCTGATGTCACAAAAGGATTTGAATTTGCGACAATGAAAATGACTTGAGTTATTGAAAGATTATGACTTTGTGATTAATTATCACCCGGGAAAACCTAATATTGTTGCTGATTCCTTGAGCCGAAAATCTTTGTTTGCATTATGAGAAATGAAAACCCAATTAAAGATATGTGATGATGGGTCTATTTTAGCTGAATTAAGAGCTAAACCTGTACTTCTTCAACAAATTTGTGAAGCTCAGAAAGATGATTGTGAACAACAAGCTAAACGAATTCAATGTGAGTCTAATTTTGATTCAGAATTTCATATTGGAACTGATGACTGTTGAATGTTCCGAAATAGAATTTGTGTACTAAAAAATGTAGAGCTTATTCAGAAAATCCTGCATGAAGCACAGAGTAGTTGTTTTTCTGTTCATCTGGGTAGTACCAAGATGTATAACGATTTGAAACAACTGTACTAGTGGTCGGGTATGAAATGGGATATATCAGAGTTTGTATCGAAATCACTGATTTTTCAACAAGTAAGTGCTGAAAATCAAGTACCATCGGGTTTACTACAACATGTAATGATTCCTGGGTGGAAATGGGATAGAGTTTCAATAGATTTTGTGTCAGGATTGCCTCAAACTCTAAAAAAGAAAAATACTATTTGGGTTGTCGTTGATCGACTAACGAAATCTTCCCATTTCATATCGGTATGTATAGATTACTCATTTGATAGATTGGCGAAATTGTACATTTTTTAGATTGTTCAGTTACAAGGAGTGCCATTATATATTATTTCTGATAGAGATCCAAGATTTACGTCGCGAGTCTAGCAGAAACTGCAAGAGGCTCTGGGAACAAAATTCAATTTCGATACTACTTTTTATCCTCAGACTGATGGTCAGACTGAGAGAGTTATTTAGATTTTTGAAGACATGTTGAGATATTGTATTTTAGAGTTTGAGAGCAGTTGGGAAAAAAAATTTACCGTTAATTGAATTTGTGTACAACAATAGTTTCCAAACGAGCATAAAGAGGGCACCGTACGAAGCTTTATATGGTTGCAAATGTCGAACTCTGCAATACTGAACTAAATTGAGTGAGAAAAAGATTTACGGGGTTGAATTAATCAGAGAAATTGAAAAAAAGTGAAAACAATTCGATATAGTTTAAAAGGAGCTTCAAATCGACAGAAATCCTATGCAGATTTAAAACGTAAAGAAATTGAATTTCAAGTCAGGGATTGAGTATTTTTAAAGTGTCACCGTGGAAAAAGGTTCTTTGATTCAGCCGTAAAGGAAAGTTAAGTTCGCGATTAATCGGGCCGGATGAGATCGTTGAAGGAATAGGCCTGTAGCATACTTGAAAAGATCCATAATGTTTTTCACATTTGTATGTTACGTTGTTACAAATCCGATCCATCACATGTGATCTCTCCGATAACTGTTGAAATACAAGCTGATTTGACGTATAATGAAGAACCGATCAGAATTCTGGCTTGTGAGATCAAAGAGTTGAGAAATAAACGTATAGCTCTAGTGAATGTTCTTTGGCATAAACACGAAATTGAGGAAACTACGTGGGAGGCCAAAGAAGCTATGTGAAAACAGTACCCTAACCTTTTTATCGGTAAGATTTTCGGGGACGAAAATCCCTAAGGGGGAGAGTTGTAACAGCACGTTTTTAGGTCAAATCAGAATAGTAGTTTTGGGACCACAAATCCAAATTCAAAACATTTATTTTATTATTTTAATAAGGTTTACAGCATGATAGATTAATTATGTGAAAGTTTCGTAAAGAAATTTTACTATTTAAATGCTTAACTCGGTAAAAAGGACTAAATCGCATAAAGCGTAAAACTTGAGTTCTAATAAGTTAAAGGTGCTTAATAGCTATAGAACCTTAGAGTAAGGTCCTTAAGAGTTAATTGTACCATTGATAATACTAGTGGAAAAATATGGACAACCATTATTGAATTTAAATGTTTTATTACTAAGGTTATTATGGTAATTTATGTATTAAGTTAATAATAATAATAATAAAACAAAACCAAAATTTCGTTATTTTCATTCATCCTTTGCCGAAATTGAAGAGAAGAGAAAGCTATTATAGGGTTTTAACATTTGACACATTCATGGTTAAATAGATCAAGATAAGTTGAGATCGAGTTTAGATCAAGGAAAACGAAAAGTGGACGAATTGTTGATAGTTTTATTCTAGGTTACGAGGTAAGTTCGAATAATTAGAATCTAACTTTTATATACTTGTAATTATTGAAATGAATGTGTATAATGTAAATATTTAAAGTATAAATTCCTTATTGATATAATGTATTAGTTATTGAGCCCTGTTTGAACCGTATGAATTCATTGGATACGAGTAACATGTTATTGGGATTACCATTTCGGTCAAGCTCTTGCATTTGTTGCGGACTCACCACAGCTTGTAAGAGCTTGCCGATATATCAGCTCGTAAGAGCTTATTGTTTTTAGCTTATTGGAGCTTACTGTTTCAGTTCGTATGAGCTTACTGTTCAACTCAATAGAGCGTACTGTTCAGCTCGATAGAGCTTACCATTTCAGCTCAATAGAGCTTACTACATCAGCTTAGGAGGAGCTTACCGATCATGGCTCGAAAGAGCATATATGATAATGAATTGACAGATTACTGACATTGTTCACTCGATTATCCTTTGAAGTTCTAATAGGTTCAACGAGCTTAAATAATGTTATATGGATAAGTTACGGTTTATAAATGTTACTAATGTTATACATGATATATGAATTTGGAATGATGATAAGCATTGTATTAATGGATGGTTTCATGTATTCTTACAATGACTAACATGTAATGAATACTTGTGCTTAGGTGTTGGTTAATTAAATTGGTTGCATTTTTGTATTGCTTTGATTATGCATAATGGTAAGTTTAATTCTAAATTATACGGGCTTATTAAGCTATAATGCTTACTCTGCTTCTTTTTCTATGTTTTATAAAGGTTGGTTAGCTCGCTCGTTCCGGACAAGTCGGAGTTGCACATCACACTATCCAATTTTTGATTGGTACTTTTGAACTTGTGAATTTGTAAATATGGCATGTATAGGCTAGTTTAATGGATGATAGTTATGCTATTTGATATCTTGATTTTGGCATATTTTTGTATATATGTTAAGCCATGTGATTTGGCTTATTTTGATGTTATATTTTGGTTGAATAAAAATGTTCAATTATGGTATGTTTTAACAAGGAAAGATGGAATGAAATTATGCAAATGAAGTCTTGATATATAGGTGTTAGATGAATGGATTATACATGTGGTTAAATAGGTATTTGGAGATGTAAATGGTAAGTTTTGATATGGCTTATAATGTGTATCGAAACGGTTATTTTGGTTGCCAATTGAGTTGCATAAATATGGTCAATTATGTTTGTAAATACTTGTGTTTATAGGGTGGCAAAATGGCTTTTCAAATGGCCTATTTTTGTCTACATGGGCAGAGACGTGGACGTGTGTCTCAGCCATGTACGACACACGGTTACGTTACATGGCCGAGTGTCCCCTGGGGTACCCTGCGAATTAAGTCAGTATACCCTACAGGTTTCACACGGCTTAGACACACGGGCGTGTCTATTGGCTGTGTGTGTCACACGGACTCACACAAGGGCATGTGACTGACCGTGTGACATAAATCAGTATACCCCCTAAATGGCACATGATCTAGAACATGGACATGTGTGGCTATCTCAAAGGGCACACGGGCTAGACACAAGGGCGTGTGGTTGGCCGTGTGATCCAAGTCAGTATCCTCTGTAGTTTTCACATGGCCTGGCACACGGGCGTGTCCATGGCCGTGTGACTCAAGTCAGTATGTATGCCCTATTTTCATACAGTCTAAGACACGAACGTGTCTACTAGTCGTGTGAGGCACACGGCCTGTTCAAACGGGTGTGTGATACTTGAAATGTTTATATGTTACGATTTGGTCCTGAATGCATGATTAAAGCTTGATATGCTTGTTTTAAGTACATAGTGAATGTGAATGAATGATATTGACTGAAAATAGACGTTATCAGATATATGATTGTCCTGAACTGAGTTACAAGTCTAGTAATGCCTCTTAACCTATTCGGGTGATGGTTACGGGTTAGGAGTGTTACAGACAGATCCTGATTCATACACCTTTAGTGTACTACATACGTATCCATCCATATTTTGAATAAATTCAATGGGTGACAATTCTAGATATGAAAAGATATGAATGATAAACTGAGTTATTACATGTATCCGTCTGAAATACAAGAAAATGATGTTATATGACAAATGATATATGAAAACATGAGATGATGATATTTGTGCATGGAGTCTATTTGATGAATATATGTTCATTTTTAATTATGGACTTGTACACCTTGAATGTACTAATCATGACCTTGATATTTCAAGTAATATGAGTAAAGTTCCAATACGAAAAGACTTGAACTTGAAATGAATTATTAAGAAGTTATACTTGTAATAATGAGATGAATTATGCATGTTGAATGAATGCATGTTGTGGAAAACATATGTGCTTGGAAACTTGATTTTGTGAGCCCATATATGTTTTGATGATATTATAGAATATATGACTAACAAGGGCAATGAGAATTTGTGTAGGGCTTGAGGTCAAATTGATTGATTATGCCTTACATAGTTACCTCAAAATAGAATGAATGGTAAGTTAAGTACCATGTTATACGAACTTACTAAGCATGTTATACTTACTTAGTTTTATTTCCCTATTTTAGAGTAAATCGAAAGCTCGTTGGATTGGAAACTCAGTGGAGATCACTCACACTATCCTTGGCCCATGTCAGTACAATATGGTAAAGCAATTATGGTTATAATGGCATGTATAGGTTGTATGGCTATATTGGCATGTAAAAATAAATGATGCTTGTAATCTAGCCATTAAAATGACTAGTAATGAGTTGTTTTGATATACTTGTAATGTTAAACTATGGTAGCTACATATATGTTAATTAGTTGTTCAAAATATGTTTAACACATGGATTGAACCAAGGTAAGACTGTAGACATGTATGCATGAAATGATATGCCATGATGAATGATGGAATTTGCTTGATTTGAATGCTTGAAATGACTGGTATTTGGATGTGTAATTCAAGTATAGGTCATGCGGGTGATTTTGGGTGAGAAATGAAGCTACGAATAACTATATTTTTTCGACACGGGTGTGTGTCTAGACCGTGTGTGACACACGGCCGGGTACATGGCATGTAGTTAGGCCATGTATCCCCTGCACATTAATTTTAAGGAACAGATTACTCAGAATTGAGCACATGGGCAGAGACACGGGTGTGTGTCTCAGCCATGTGCGCTACACGGCCTAGAACACGGGTATGTGTCTTGGCCGTGTAAAATATGCACCTAATTTCTTATTGAATTAACTAACCACACGGCCTAGCACACGGGCATGTGGCATGGTCGTGTACCCAAGTCAGAGAGTTACACAGGGTCGAACACGGCCTCCAGCATGGGCGTGTTCTAGGGTCACACGGGCGTGTCCCTTGGACCACACGGGCATGTCCCATGGACCACACAGGCGTGTCTCATGGACCACACAGGCGTGTCCCTTGGACTACACAGGCGTGTGAGCCCTGCACCTTGGAAAAATTTTGAAATGTTGCAAAAAATTCTTAGAGGTTCCGATTAAGTTCCGACTCGATTCTAATGCTCGTATTGGACCTCGAGGGTCATTTAAGGGACATTATGAATGATTTCAGAATTTGAATAGTAACTTGCATGATTTATCTGTAAATATTCTGACAGTTCTAGTAATGCTCTGAAACCCTGTTCGGACAATAGATTCGGGTTAGGGGTGTTACAATAGGTAACCCACAGAGTTAGATGGCTCAGCCTGTCAGGAGCTCGATTATCTTACTTTATTAGATATTTACTATTTGTTTAAATTTGAATTAACATATGTTTTATTTTGGATTTATGTTTGTAAGCTAGTATTTCTATGTTGGTTTGTCTGGTTTGGTGTTTTCTAAATGACAAACTTTAAATTACTTTAATATTGGTTTTTCTTAAATATTTTAATGTAACCTCCAGACTTGGTATTAACATCTAAGCTGGGTATGAGGTGTTACATACAAGATATACATTATTCGAAGAGGCTCCAATTTAAATTTCATGATTTTTGGAAATTAGGAACACCTCGAATGAAGTTTGTTAAGTTGTTTCATAATTTTTTTGGGGTTTCAGGTTTAGTGATTTTCATTGACTCTTAACCTTAGGTTTTCATTGGTTTTTTTTCCTATACACATTCTAATGCTTTATTGTTTCTTGTGTTATTAGGTTAAAGCACGTTACACGTTTTTTCTTCCATGTAACACAATTCTTTAGTGTATAGTCGATTTTATACTCCTATTGCTACTATGTTTGCTTTGTTAGTTTGATTCTAATACATTCTGATTAATTGATATAAAAACTTTTGAAAGACTTACAAGATTAATTCTTATCTTATTGAGAATTTAATTTTATTTTTGAGTGCATAAGGTGAGGTTTGCTTAATTTTTCTTTTGAGCTATGTTTTTTCCAGGTTTTCATAATGAATCATGACCCTCGTAATTGTAAAAAACATGATGAGCCACCATCCGATGACAAAGAACAAGTTGTTATGTTTAAGGATATTGTGGGGATGTTAAATTATCGACATCAACAATTGAACGGGTTATGTGATACAGTTGAGGAAAATTTGACTAAGCTTCGAACGAAACAAAAAAAGGGAGCATTACTCAGCTTGCAAATCAAATTCAAATGTTGACTCTAGTTGTTATTCATTTAGAGAGTTCTTTGAACTGATGGTTTCGTGGTCTTAATAGTGATAATGATGGGGATAATGAACAACCTCGTATTTGTTCTAATACTGGTAGACGAGCATATCATCATGCTAATGAAACTTTGGGTACTCATGATCGTGGCAAGCTTTCTTTGGTTAAACTAAAGTTCTCAATTCCATAATTTCATGGAAAGAATGATCTTGAAGCATATTGTGAGTGAGAATAAAAATTTGAACTTATGTTCCATTACTATAAATGCCCGGAAAAGGAAAAAGTCTCATTGGTGACCCGTGGATTTTTGAATTATGCATTGAATTGGTGGATTCAACTTGGAATTAATCGCCAACAAAACTACTGAAGGGTAATTGAAACATGGGACAAGCTGAAGCAAGTGATGCGAAAGCGTTACATTTCTTCTCATTAACACAAAGAGGTTAAAACGAAATGTCAACGCCATGTTCAAGTTTACCGATTAGTTGATGAGTACTTCACAAAGAGATGGCCAAATGAAAGGAGGAGTACAACTGATCTCTCACATGTTGTGAAATGTTATTGGTGTTGTTTAAAAGATCATGAGAGTTTCCAATGCCAATTAAATATCCAACTAGAGAAGAAAGTAAATATGACTTTACGCCTTTTGTTGACTCTTACTCTAGTGGAAAAGAGATTTGTGATGGCGAAGTTTGTGAATCAGAAAAATGATGATCATGATGTGGTACACCATGGCAAATTGAACCATTACTTCCTTGTGTTTAAAGGAAAAAAATACTGTTTAGCCCATTTGGAGCGTAAATATGTGTATAAAGTCTAATTGAAAATGATGAAATTTTGTGATAGGGTTAGGGGGAAAGAAAAAATTTAAAAGACTGAGTGAAAAAAGACCTTGAGTGATAAAAGTCTACTTGATGGTCCACTTTTGGTGAGTGAAAATACATATGAGATAAAATTGGAGATTTCTCAAGTGGGAAAAGAAAATAAAAAACAAGAAAATATTCGTGCAAAAGTGAGGAATGATTATGCTTTAATTAACTATAACTCAAATTTGTTTAGTGGTGTTTCTTTGTTACAGGATTTCAAGGATCCATTGATGGACTTCTAATTACATTACTCTACCATCGATAGACAATTTTACTTGCGGGAGAGATATAAGTTGAATATTGATAATTCTCCACAAGTTCTATAAGGTAAGAAATGTAAGGAAACATTAGAAATTGAATTAATAAAGCAGTTATTGCATGTGTTTGATAAGTATGCTAATGATTTTAAATTTCCTAACGACATGTTTTCTTGTTTGTCAAGTTTCAATAAACCTTTGTTTGTTTCAATTAATTTTATGGGTTTATCTAGATTTTTAAAGTTTAAAAATAGTAATTCTGTTGCACTAAATAGGTTTATTAAAACATTTTATATATTTTCTCTTGCAAAGAAATTTTCTATATTGACCTTTAATGATGAATTTTACATAATAATATTAAACTTCTTGATTTTTATAATTATGTGAAATTCTTGACTCATCGTTGGAAATTATTGTGGATGACCATGCATATACAAAGAAAGCTACAAGTTATTTTTTACTTGAACACTCATGTGTCTAATATTTCTTTGTTTAGTGTTGATGGTTTGTTTTTGAAAGAGAGATACTTGATCCATGCTGATTTGGGAGTTCAAAATCATATATTTGATCCTAGAAATAGTTTTGGAGCAAAAAAAGGCTTAGGTAATTTTTTTTTCATTTTATTGTTATTAATTCTAATATCTTTTATTTTTATGCAGCTAAAGATTCGATGATGAATCTTCTTGAGGAAGGGGGAATGTGTAATATCCTGATTTTGGGCCTAGTCGGAATAGTGGTTTCGAGACCACAAATCTGAGATAGAAAGAATTTTTTTTATAATTATTTTGAGGTCTATGATATGATTGCATGATTGTGTGAAAATTTTGTGAAGAAATTTTATGCATAAAGTGCTTAAATTGAAATTAGGGACTAAATCGAATAATTTGTAAAACTTGCATTCTAGAAGTTTCTAGTATGAAATTGTTTTGAATATTAATTAGGAGGCCTTAAATAGAAATTTTACCAATTTCTAAGTCTATGGACAAAAATTGGACATGGATGGAATTTTTGGAAAGTTTAGTAGTAAGGGCATTTTGGTCATTTAGGGGTAAAATGAATTAAAATACAAAATTAAAAGCCAATTTTGCTCATCTTCAACCCCATGGCCGAATATAGCAAGGAGAAACCATGGCTATGGTTTTTCAAGCTTCCAAGCTCGATTGTAAGTCCGTTCTAGCCTCGTTTTTAATGATTTTTACGTTTTTGGAGTCCCGGTAGCTCGATTAAGCTTATGCTAGCAATAATTCAACCTAGGGTTCATATTTGGAAAAATACCCATAGGTGAAATTTTTGTATTTTGGTGTTTTATGATAGAATATGAGGTTTTAAATTATGATAGACAACTTGTGCTACTCGGTTTTAAGCGAAAACTAGCAAAAGGGCTTAATCGGTAAAAATACCTAATAGTCATAAGTACATGTTAGAGTGAGAATTTGATGTTTCCATAGAAGGGAAAAATGATCAGCATGTCATAAAACATAAGAAAATAGGCTGAAGTTTAATTTACGAGCTTTGGGGCAAAAGTGTAAATATGCAAAGTTTAGGGGCAAAACTGTAATTTTGCCAAAATATGATTTTGGGTCAATTTGAATAATGTGAGTCCTAATTAGACTATATTTTAAATGATAGAGCAAGGAAAACTGAAATTCAGGCTAAATGGAAAAATACCAAGTTGTGGACGAAATGGTAAAAGTAGCCATTTTCGTATACGAGGTAAGTTCATGTGTAAATAATGTAGCATAAATGTTATTTTTAAGTTATTAATGTTAATTATATGATATGCTGATTTTTAATCGTGAATATTTGCTTGTGTTAATATTGATTATGCAAATTATGTTTACATTGA